>NC_140344.1:27503464-27530464 GCF_963514085.1 Chelon labrosus
CGGGATCGAGAACTCCAAGTGCCTCCCCTGCATACCGACGGACATGGTGGGGGATTCGGTTACTGTCGTCTTATGTGGTTTCTGTTTGCTCCTTTGAAAGCTGCAGCTCCACACGTTGCTTTTGAGCGAACAGCTTCTCATAAATCGCCTCTAAACTGACTGCATGCCTTGTGTCTGTTAGCATTTAGCTGCTAAAAAGCCACATCTGTGTGGCTGGAGAACAAAACAGAGCCAAAACGGAGTGACTGGCTCGTTGGTCTAGGGGTATGATTCTCGCTTAGGGTGCGAGAGGTCCCGGGTTCAAACCCTGGATGAGCCCTTTCTTAAGTTTCCTTTGTGTGGAATCTATAACATCTCATCTTAAACAAGCAGAAACAAAGTCCCTTAATTCACATCTGTCTGGAACATAGACTGTATAAAGATGGACAGTGAAACAGCTCCTCAAAAGTGAAGCCAAAGCAAGTAGAGCTCCCCCTGGTGTCTGGCTGCAGTATAGGTCATAAGCTCCACCCCCTACATGTTAGGGGGTGGGACTTGGGCCAAACTAATACACTAAAGTACACGTTAAATCATTTGTTTTCAAGAATGTTTCCCGTCATTTTAGGTAGTTAATATAATGTTGGTGCATGTTAAAGAGTCATTTTCGTTTTAGAAAAAGGATGTGACATAATGGCGGCTACCAGTTGCCATGCCAACCGCTCCGTAAAGCGTGTTTTACACTGTACTTTAAAAATAAGTACAGTGTGTAATCCAACATTTCCTTGTAGCTGGTGCAGGAAGAGCTGGCGTAGTATTAATTAAACGAAATGTGAGTCTAGAGGAAGTGTGGGCGGGGCATCGATACCACGGCGCCGCGTGGCTCCACCCTCGGACCGTACTGATCAGACTCTGGCTCCAGAGTTGCAAGATGGCGCCGCCCGTATCCATGGGGAAAATAGCGTCAGTCTGGCCAATGCAAAGAAGTGGAGGCGCATTGTCCATATTTATGCAGTCAATGGTCTGGATCAAAAAGTTGCACCTGGCACGTTTTTGTGAAGCGTTGTCTCTCGTTGCCCAAGTGCTATTGAGTCCCTTTTGGAGCAGACCTCAAGCAGTCGTTTGATGGACTGCAGTTTTTGGCCCTTACAGATTAGGTGCATTGCTGAGAGTTTTCCTGCTTGGTTCCAATTCAAAGTACGGATCTGACTGAGTACAGTCCAAAAACCCAGATGTGTTCTTGCCACATCTGTTTTATCGAGAACACACTGGAGGAGGATAACTTGTGTGGAAGTGGGACAGCCAGATATCCCAGAATGTAATTCGTGGGATACCTGGCTGGTAGACCTGAGTCCTTTAGAGCCTGCACTTCAGAGATGAATTTTTCTAGTCCTAACTACAAAGTGTGAAAGTCTGAAGTTTACACTCTTGGTATAAACGCCCTGTAGTCATCGTCCAAAAGGGAAAACTGCGAGGGCTATTGTTAGCTGGGAGGCTAGGAAGAGCTAGAAACCATTGTGCAGAGATTGCATCCTGAATTACTAACACTGACACTGTGCTCATTCTTCATTTGCATCCTGTCACTGTAACTGTTTGTGCATTTTAAGTTGTATTTCTGTGAATGTGTGTCTCCTACGTAGCCCTGCACCAAAGACGAGGAGTGTTGCTCAGACCAGCTGTGTGTGTGGGGTCAGTGCACAGTCAACGCCACCCAAGGAACAGAGGGTACGATCTGTCAGGGTCAGGGCGACTGCAGGACGGACCTCTGCTGCGCCTTCCAACGAGGTGAGCTTTGATCTGGGAATAACAGAAGACGAGACGGACTTCAAATGTGTGAATTTAGGCTACACATTACATGAATACAAGTGCATTCTGCAGTGTTTGTTAGTTGAAGGCATATAGTGTCCTTGATTTATATTGTTTCCTAATTTCTAAACTTGGGTGAAGCAAACCTAAATAACAGATATTTCAGGAAGTGTTTTGGGGAACTTGCAAAAGTTTCTTTCAAAAACTTTTCAAGTTTGCTCAAGACTGTCTCGGGATCTCAAAAAGACTGTCGAGATACTGTAATTTTCAAGATTTTCTAAACTTTAAGGGCTGAATTCCAGGAATTAAACACAGCGTCTTAACAAACACAACAGAAACATTCATGAAACCTGCATTTTGTTCTTATTGAGTGGAACTAGATCACTTTAAATAACTGGTTTGTGTGTAATAACAGCATCTGAAGTGGGTAGGGATAATTATCAGTGAAAGACTAAAAGATTTCTCCGCTGTTTCCACCAGAGCTTTTGTTCCCAGTATGCAACCCCAAACCGGAGAAGGGGCAGCCCTGTATGAGCCACCCCAACCTGCTGATGGACATGCTGGCCTGGGACCAGGAGGGTCCCCGCGACCACTGCCCCTGCGCCGGCGACCTCCAGTGCCAACCTCACAGGTGAGAAATAAATAAAAACAACAATAACATTTAAAAAAACGAGGAAGCGTTTTACTGCAGCTTCCTGTTTTCTGTCCTGCAGCCGCGGCTCTGTGTGTGGGGAGTAGATCTGGATCCTTATCGACGACCTTAGACATCGTTCACCAAAGAAGAATTCACCTGCTGATCAACGGTTTGATAAAGAAGTTGCTTCAGGACAGAACTTGCACTCTCTGTATTATTTATGCCTTAAAACCAACATGTATTATATATCACCAAAAAAAAAATCGAATAAAAGACTTGTTTTTGGCGTTGTCTGAAAACCAAAGGAGGCTTTATTTTTACTGAGTCGCTGTGATCTTCATGTATTTAATTACAGCAGTGAACACTAGAGGGCCAGCTCCTGAGGGGGTTTCTGTTTGCCAGGGAGAAACACACACTATAAACTCATAGAGAAAATATGCAGGAAGAAGCTGATACCCTCATGATCAAGCTGTTACGTGACGCCGTTGAGAAACAAGCACAACTGTAGGAAACAAAAGGCTCCTTTTTCCACAGAGAAACATATCCGAGAGCTCACATTCTGTGGAGAAATAACAGTCTGCATCAGCTTTAATTTACCTTTCTTTATAAAAACGTGCACATTTGAGATATTTTTGCATGTGAAAACCTTTCATTACTGTGCTAAATATGTAAAAGAAGAATATCTTAAAGGCTTCTGTTAGGACTGCTCACACATTTCTGCTGCGAACAACCGATCCAAACTCCTGTTCATGATTTTATAGGCTGAGGTAATATTTATTATATCCAATTAAGTGGAATCCACTTTTTGAATAGTGAAACGCAAGTGCTGGTTCGTTTCTGTAGACTTTTTAATACAGCAGAGAATGCTTTTTCACAATCATATTGGTTATTAGCTAATTTACTGAGCTGAGCTACAAACTCACAAACAAAACTCTCCCAACATGACCAGAAAGATGCAGGTTATCTTCTTAGTGGATGGTTGACTAGTGGAGAGTAATAAGTAATAAGTGTTAACCCCGTGAGAGGAACAAATATTTAGAACTTAATTTTGCGGGCGGCAAGTGTGAAATGTGGCGTGGCAGTGCAGCAAAAGCCATTTTTAGCCTTTATTTGTTTAGATTTTGTAAAATGAAGTTTGCTGAATTTGGTATTAACAGTTCGTCTTTGCTTTGTATCGTTTAATATAGTGACACCTATCAGTAAATTAAAAAGATTCTGGAGAAATATTAAAAACCTGCTGATTCTCATGCAAGTTCTGCAGCAACACTGCAGTATTACCATTCTTTTTGTTGTCGTTGTGTCATTTTGTAAAATTAAGCATGCTGAATTTGCTATCAATAATTAATAGACCCATTAACAACAATCAGTAGCCTAACTTACTTTCATGCTGAAAATATCTCAAAAACCTGATGAATCTAAGGCAAGGTCTGATAATGTGCTGCAGTGTCTATTTTCCTGTCTTTTATAGCCTATAATTATCTAAATATTATAAACTGAAGTAAGCCGAATTTAACAGTTACTCTATGCTGCATGTACAATGGATGTACCAATAACAATCAATAAATCACTTTGATACTGAAGAAATCTTTAAAAGCTGATTATTATCAGGCGAGTTCTGCAGGGTTGTGATCCGTGCCACAGTATCTGTTACCTTGTCTTTTTTAAACCTACATTTGTTTAAAATTTGTAAAATGAAGACAGCCGAATTGTTTTTTTATTGTTAATGTTTAATATGTTCATAATGAATGTACTGACAACAATCAGGGAATAACTTTTATACTGAAGAAATATAAGAAACCCATCGATTCTACGGCGAGTTCTGAATGCGAATGTCTCCTTTGCTGTTTTTCTTTCTTTTTTTCTGGCTTATAGTTGTTTACATTTTGTAAAACGAGATAAGCCGAATTGGTTCTTAACGGTTACTGTGTGCTTCATGTACAATGAATATAACAATAAGATAAGTTAATTACTTCGATACTGAATAAATCTTAAAACGCCCATTATTCTTAGGCGAGTTCTGATGCGTTCAAATCCCGGTGTTTCTTCTTGTCTCCTTTTATCCTGATTTGTCAGAATTTTATGAAATTAAGTAAGCCGAATTGGTTATTAGTAATTTATGAATCATACACGTACTATGGTTTTCACCAACAATCACTAATGAATTACTTTGATGCCGAATGAATCTCGAAAACCTGTTGATTCTAAGGCGAGTTCTGGTTCTTTCTGATATCTGTCCTTGTATCTTGTCTATTTTAGGCTAAATTTGTCTAAATTTTATAAAATAACCACAGCCGAAATGGTTATTAACAATTAACGTTTGCTATGTGTACAATGGATTTACTGACAATTAGTGAATAACTTTGATACTGAATAAATCTTTAAAAACGGTCGATTATCTGATGCGTTCCGATACCTGGCATATTTCTTGTCTATTTTAGCCTATATTTATCTAACTGTTATATAATAACCATAGCCGAAATGGTTATTAACAATTAAAGTTCACTATGTGTACCACTGATGCAGTTACAATCATCAATATACTACGGTTACACTGAATAAATCTTAAAAAGCTGATTATTCTCAAGCGAGGTCTGATGCGTTCTGATACGTGTCTTTTTCACTTGTCTATTCTTGCCTATATTTGTCTGAATTGTATTAAATAAAGTACGCCGAATTAGTTATTCGCATTTAGTGTTTGCTATGTGTACCATGGATGTTTTGACAATAATGAATAAACTACGGTTATGCAGAATAAATCTAAAAAACTGATTATTCTCAAGCGGGGTCTGATGCGTTCTGATACCTGACGTTTCTTGTCTATTTTAGCCTATATTTATTAAAAAATGTATAAAATAATATTAGCCGAATTGGTTATTAACCGTTGACGTTTGCTATGTGCACGATGGACGTTTGGGGCAATGATGAATAAATGACGGTTATACTGAATAAACCTTAAAAAGCTGATTATTCTCAGTCGAGTTCTGACTCGTTGCGGTTGCCGAATCCTTAATCGACGTTATCTTGTATGTAACGGTGCATTTTCTTATAAATATGAGTTAGTACGTAGTCATTAGAAGTTGTATTCTGGAGACTTCTTTATTTTTTGAATGCGCTTCCGCAGTGTTTCGGGGGGGTTGGGGTGAAAGCAGCACGGTGAAAAGAGGCGGGAGTGAGACCTCCTCTCTTCCGTCTTATCTGCGCAGCGGAGACCCGCCGTCGCTTGACGTCACGTCGCTTCATATACGGCGCTGGCTTCCTGCTGAGTCCCCACTCTGTCTCCGGTAGCGGTCCACGCTGCTGCTCCGCCTCACCTCGCTTCGCCTCACCGTACCACGCTCCCAACTTCACAGCCAGGGGAGGGAGAGAGAGAGAGAGGAGGAAGCCTCAACGTTTTTGTTGTTGTGGGGGTTTTTTTCCCGTGGGGGTACGTACACGCTTTTTAAATCGCCTCCTCGGGTCCGGTGCTTCTTGACGCGTAGCGCACGTTCATTTTCTTTTCTTCTCCGGTTGCGACAACGTGTAGGAAGAGATGCGACGAGGGGAGGAAGGAGGGAGGAAGGGAGGGGTGGGTGACTGACTAACTAACCGCTTGCTTTCTGGTCAAAGAAATTACGCATTCAAAAAAAAAAAAAAAAAAAAAAATGTGCACCAACTTTTCATTGCTTCACGCCTCTCCTTTACGCGGCCTCAGTCTGCTGCAGCTTCCTGAGTTAAAAAAATAAAAAAAGCAGCCACACTCCGCTCATTCCTGCAGCCTGCTGCCACTTTAACCATTTTTTAACCTTTCTAGGCGAGGCTTAGCAAGGCTGCATCACTCTTATTTATTTATTCCTTCTTCTTGTGTGTGTAGTAACCACACCAGCGAGCAGCCAGAGTCTGAGTGTGGGGTCTTTTTAAGCTTTTTATTGTCGCCACAACCCTGCAAATGGACAGACTGGTGATCATGATGGGAGGCAGCTGTGTGTTAACAGGAATCACGGGATCCGTTTGCAGTCCTCTTTGCTCTGCTGGGAGTTGGGTTTCCGTCAGATCCTGCTCTGTGTTGACTCAAATGTAGGAGACTGTCATTGATGTGTTTGACCGTTTCATGCTCTTTGGATGCAGACCTACAGCGGTCCTCGGGGTTTTAAAGTCTTGGACGTCCCTGATGTGTCTTGAACTTGTGAAGTATTGAGCTCGTGAGGAAGATTTGCTCCTGAAGACGGTTTGACTCGTAATTAGGGCTGTCAAAACGAATCCATCATCATGATTAATCTGATTATCTGCAGCGCAGGATGACTCTGAACGTCTCTGGCAATGCATTTCGGGGCAAATGGGCAGTTGATCCGGTAGTGACAGGAAGTAGAACCAACTGAACCATCTTTATCGGTTGGTCCAGCTGCCTGTCACTACCGGATCAACTGCCCATTTGCCCCGAAATGCATTGCCAGAGACGTTCAGAGTCGAAGATGAATGTATCACTGATGCCTCACAGCAAGAAGGTTCTGGGTTCTAATCCATGGTCCGCCTGGTTCCTTTCTGTGTGGAGTTTGCATGTTCTCCCTGTGTCTGCGTGGGTTCTCACCAGGTTCTCCAGCTTCCTCCCACCGTCCAAAGACATGCTGGTTAGGTTCATTGGTGATTCTAGTTTGACCGTAGGTGTGAGTGTCTCTCTGTGTTAGTCCTGTGATAGACTGGAGACCTGTCCAGGGTGGACCCCGCCTCTTGCCCCAATGACTGCTAGGCTAGGATAGGCTCCAGTCCCCCTGCCACCCTTCACAGGACAGTAACTGACAGGAAGTTTACATACTAACAACTAGATGATTTGTTTAAGATTGTTCTCTAAGTTTTGGTGGTGATTTGCCCTATGGCATAAGCAATGATGCAAGGGGAAGTAAGTTTTACGTGGTGATTGGATTAAGCAGGTTGCTGCAGACGGATGTGCTTGATCTTCGCGTTGTTGGAGCCTTCGTCGACGGGTCACCTTCTGCAAAGACTACATTGGTTTGTCAAGAGCAGTTTTCAAGATCGAATCCACCATTTTTTTTCCCCAGAGACGGACGGTGCCATCGTCGGCTGTCGGATAGATCTGATGGATTTTGAGCTTGAGATTGATGCGCAGATAGTTTTTGTCCTTGAACAGAAGCATTGAACCGTCGTCAACTGCATAAAACATCTGAGGCATTTGAGGCATCTAAGGTTTGGCAATCTGCCATTTTCAAAGATCACCAATTATTCCTGCTCATGATGACTAGTAGTCTTTAATACAAGCAGTGATGCTGTTTACATACTGACTGGAATAATAAAGCTATTGCAGATGGATATCACCTCCTGAGATGACTAGATTTGTTGAGTGTTATGAGCGGTTTTTCAGACGTATTAATCCTTTCCTCCTTTGTTATTTAGATTATTTCTTCCTGTATGGGTAGAGGACTCTTGTCATCATCAGTGTCTTTAGCTCTTGGATATCTCCGATGTGTCTTGAACTTGTTTTGGCCATGTTCCACTTTTCTAAATGGTATTAAACCGCGAGGCCGTTGCTCCTGGAAGGTGATTTGACCTGTAATACAAGTTTGTACAAGCCATGTTCAACGATAACATCACTCACAGGAAGTTTACATACTGCCAGTCATTGTTAGGCTGCTGCTGACAGACGAGTGTCATCTTTAGTGAAAGAAGGGAAGCTTTTGCGACCACTAGATTGTTGTGTTGGATATATTTGGTGTTTTTTGAACTTGAAGTGGTTTTGTGGGTAGTTTTTTATCCTTGAACAGAAGAGCTAAACCACCATCAACCACTCTGCCCTTTTAAAAATGCCTCAGGATGACGTCGGTGCAGGTGATTTGACATTTTAATACAAGCAACTTTACACACCGACTTGAATAAGCAGGTTATTTTCATGATATATTGGATATATTTGATAGTGTCCTTAACAAAAACCATCATCAACCACATAAAACACTTGAGACGTTCGTGCTCTAATGTTTTTTTGCCATGGAATGCCTGGAATAGGCTGGATATTGCAGACGGCCTTTGGTAGTTGATAAAGAACTGTTGCTGTCATCAGGGTTTTTTAGCTCTTGGATATCTCTTAATATATGTCAAACCTGTCCTTGGTCATCTTCAGAAGTATCCAAATATTCAACTGCATGAGGGCATTCTTCCTGAAGCTGATTTGACCTGTAATACAAGTTTGTGCAAGCCATGTGCAATGATGACAACACCGTTTGTGTACAGGAAGCTTTACATGCTCACTGGAATGTATCTGTGAAGGTTCTCAGTCATCCAGGTCATGGTATATCCAAAAAGGGTTCAAAAAAGGCAACTGGACTTGTCAACAACCCTTTTTGGATATGCTCACTGGAATAATAAGGATATTTCAGACGAAGGGTAACCCTCTGCGATAACTAGATGACTGGTCATGAGTGTTGGATGGCACTATTTTTGTGAGGTGTTGGATTATATTTGGTGTATTTTGAATTTGCGGGTAGTTTTTTGTCCTTGAACAGAAGAGCTAAACCACCATCAACCACTCTGCCCTTTAAAAAATGCCTCGGGATGACAATGGTGCAGGTGATTTGACCTTTTATACAAGCAAAAGTTTACATACTGACTTTAATAAGCAGGTTATTGCAGACTCTACTTGATATTGGTGTTAAAATAAGAAATTTTATTAGTTATTGTTGGATTGTTCGTCGATAGGTCACCTTCTTCGATGTCTCGATGATTTGTCGTGAATGTTTTAAGCTGTTTTCAAGATGGATTAACCCTTTTGCCAGTGTTGGGTTTATTATTTTGGTGTGTTTGACCTCTAGCAGTGACCGAGCTACAAGTTGCATAACATTTTCAATGGAAGTCGGTGATGTGAAGCATCAAGCCGACGCCCAGCGGCTTATCAGAGTTGAGCCAGCTTTGATGTGTTAGTTTCACCAGTTAACGTTTAAACAGATGACGGCAATAATTTTTTTTTTTTTTTTTAAAAAGTCCAGCTGTTCCTACTCGTGATGACATTCCTGGTGTAGGGGATCTTACCTGCAGTACGAGCCTGTACAAGCCATGAGTGACAAAGTGACGACGTCCTTCACAAAGGAACGTTTACATGCCCACTGAGATGGCTAAGCTGCTGTGGACAGATGTGCTTGATCTTAGTGTTGCAGGAACATTCGGCGTGAGGTGTCCTCCTCCTCCTCCTGGGATGACTAGATGATTCGTTGCAAGCGGTGTGAGCAGATTTCAAGATGGATTCCTGCAAAAAGCAAAACATTGTCGTTGGTTGTCGTCGTCTCTCAAACATGTCTATTTGAAGCTTTTATTTCTGTCACTCGTGATGTTTAACCTTTTGGATTCTGCATGACAGTTGTAAAGACAAAGACGGTTGTAAACCTGATCCGCTACTGGATTAGATCTGCCAAGGGTTTAGTTTGATCCATAGATTTATTGTACTCTTGTTTGTCGGCAAGCATTGCTCCCCCGAGGCTAGTTGTCAAACCCTTTAAGTTTTGTCTATCTATCAAACCGCTCCCACCTCTGCCACAGGTCAAATGTTATAATGCGTTTGAATAATTCAGAGCGAAGCGTCAGGGATCAACTTGCTGCCTGCCTGTCTGTCTGACTGTAAGCTACTGTAGACACTTGATCAAAGGCCACAGCAGGTCCAGGACTAGGATTACAGAGCCGTCTGTTCGTTGTCATGACGGACAAGACGCCGCTTTAGTTTGTTTCTCGCTGTTTTTGGCCGATTAGCGTCCAAGGACTGTTTTCTGCTCAGACAATACTGCAGAGGGAAAGCTTTTCAAAATATCTCTGTCCCAGTTTGAGATAGTTGGCTGTTGTATGCACACAAATGCAGCGACTCAAAGAGGTCATTAGCTTGGTGCATTTTTAGAAAAAGACCCCGGTTCTAGTCATTATTATTATCATATTATAGTTTGTTTTCTCAAATGTGAACACGTTCGTTTTGTAGACGAGACAGCCGGAGGAAACCTGAGCCCGGTTGTATTCCTGCCAATGAACGCAGCATCACCCCACTGGCTCGCTGTAATTCTTTATACCAGCCAAGTATCTTGACCCCCCCGCCCCCCTCGCCCCAGCAGCACTGGAGTCCAGATCTTACTGCTGTTTTTGAGTCTTTACGCTGCGTTCACACCATGAGCGACAGTTTGTCACTGAAGCAGCATCTGCTCAGGTCTGAACCCTAAATCCCTGTGTCCTCCCCCCTGTCATAAACTAGGTTCCCCAAAACCAGGATGCAGGCTCATCCAGGTTGTGTTTACATGCACGAAAACACAAAAGCGACGAGGACACTTAAGTCCATGTAAATGCACTCGGCTCGTAAATGCCACGGTGTGCAGGACGGCATGGCCCCTGACTTCTTGCACTTTCTCTGGCTGGTGTCACATTCACACAACTTAAAGGTTGTGCAGCCGAAAGCTTAACAAACCAAAGTTGAGTACATTTGGGATTTAGGATGTGTGCCTAAAGCAAAAGTGGACGTATTGACATAAAATCAAGGCATGTTAGTGCTGCTTGTAGCTTTTCTCTCCTGCTCTCTATTGACATTGACCACTGCTTCATAGCCAGTGATTTTTTTTTTTAAGTGTGTAAACCTGACTTAAAGAAATTACTGGTCTTACTTTGTTTCATAATAAAAAGATGAACTATTCTTTTCTTAAACACTCAGCAGCAGCCTGCAGAGCCTGAAATTTGTCATTTTGACTCATCGTTGCAGAAAAAGCACAGGCGGCCCCATTCATCAAATGTTCCTTAAACCTTTTTGACAAATTAAACAGTCTGCAGCAAAAAAAAAAATCTCCTGCACATCCCTTCTGTAGCGAGCACTGTACATTCACAAGCTGCCTTTGTAGCTCACAGCTGACGTCTTGACAGACGTTCAGCTGGAGCCGGCCACTTGGCATCGGACATAATGCAGTAAGCGATTCATCTGCAGCGTTGGCCGGAGCCGGAGCCTGTACAGCAGAGGAGTTGTTCCTCGTCTCGGTCCACGAGGGCCAAATTAGCAGAAATATTCAATCAGTGTCTCCTCATTCGCTCCAGGAACCGACGCTCACGTGGTATTTTCTGCTGTGTGGTGGCTGAATTCACTGCAGTGTGACTTTGTGGTAGTGACGCATGGGTTCATTCAACACCGTGTTTGCCAGAGCTCTCCACGCAAACTGATAAGTCGGCTAGAAACGGAGAAATGTTGTTTTTGCAGAGCCTGTAAAAGGTAAACCCTTTTTAAAATGCAAACGCATCGCCTCGTCTCCATGAATGCACCGCTGAGCGGTTAATCAGTCAACACCAGACAGCTTGTGAATGTGATGGACTTCCCAGTGTGACTCTGTGCAAAGCTGAATAACTGGTTTAACTGTAAATGCATGAGCGGCAATGGCACCAAAAGCTCAAGTCAGTTTTACCAAAGAATCACCCTTTACCACTGGTTATAGACCTCTGTTGTATTTATTAAGTCAACTGCAAACATGGGTTTTATCTCCGTTCTCTCTTCTATGAAGTTGAGATAATCCCAGATGTCTGCAACCGTAAATTACTGGTTTCAGAGCTCTTGTGAAATCCAGTTGACGCCAACGACCTCTCTGTGAGGAACAGAAGTGTCGCTCAGACTTGACACCAGAATAATTTCAGTAGCTGCAGACACTTCGTGCTTTATCTGCCACGTTTCATCACCCAAATTATGCAAATACTTTTTTTTTGCATGTTGTCTTTCGGCAGATGTGAAGACTTAAAGTACAGGTGCATTTTTGGATGTTCATGTTTAGGACTATAACACTAACGCTCCCAATTTAGCCCCCGTGCATAAATGTAAAGGATTCGTATCCAGTGTGTAGGTATTGCCGTGGGTTTAGGAGGTTATCGGTGTCCCTTGGTGTCATTTGCCCCGTGGCTCAATCATCTGACATGGTGGGAGTGTGAAGTCTGACGATTTTAGAGTTTGCTTTTGTTGGAAAGGCTTAACGTTGTGGAAACGTTAATAAAGCTACAGTGAGGGCTGCAGACAGCGAGAGCTCTAAGAATGTGGAGTCTTTTCTATAAATGTATTTGGATGGCAGATGTCACCATCTTTATTTCTATTTATTTAAAAGCAGAAGTTGGTCCAAATTGCCTTTCAGTCAAGGCAAAGCAATTGATACTACACTTATAAATCTGTGGTATGCAGAAAGGCAAAGAGAAATGCAGGAAACACAGCCCCTTTCCTGCGAGTACTCGCATACTTCATACACTAGTCACCTTATTGTGATGGACATCTTTTTTTTTGTTTCTTCCTGTGAGCTCACCTCGAGCATATTTGAGATCAGATTACTCAGACGATGCTTGTGACCACATTTTTTTTTAATGGTGTGAAATTGGGCTGATTCCAGATCAGTTCATGAAATCTTCAGACGGCATCTCCTGCTTCCACTCATTTGGAAATCTCGCTGAGATCTTGCGAAACCGTGCGACGAGGTTGGTCCACGTGAAACTTGGCAGAAATGCGAGAACGCCGTCGGCCCTGAAACCTGATTGGATTTAAAAAGAGCTTTGCAAAAGAAAAGCCGGATACAAGATGTGACACTAGAGGTAAAATATTGTGGAAATGCCACAAATCACCACTGAGATTAGTTTTAAGTATCATTGTTTAGAAACCTAAATCTCTCTAAATTAATTTATGACGAATCGAATCATGATCCTGTGAATTGGAATCGAAACGATTCAGGAAATCTGCTCTGCATCCTGGCCACGGTAATTTGAGTTTAGCCTCTTTCGTTCAGCTTCACAATTTGCGTCATATCCCCACAACAGGGCTACAACAAACAGTCAGTAGGTGGCTGCCCCCAATGATGTTGGTTTTTATTTGCATACCGAGCGAGAAAACTGAGATCGACCGAGGCGTTGATACCAAATTGAATTAGCCGCATCTGTGAGCCTTAGGCTACCGTTAGCATAAGGCTAAACTGTTGGCAACATTCATCATAGCTACTCATCGCCTTCTTTCCTGGTACCAACGGTAACAACCTCTGCGACATATTTGGATATTACAGCAACACGAGGTTCCAGATCAAACCCTGAGCTCACTCCATCTCTGAAATGCTTGGCCGATATTGACGTGTATTGTTGACGTCATTGTCGGACGCTTTTAGGCTTCCTCTTTCTGCTGTGTAGGCAGCGGTTACCAATGTTTAAGTTCCATCTTTTCCTGCCATTAAATCAGGTTCTCCCCCATCGGAAGGGACGTGCATTTGCAGAACAATGCTCTCTAGCCCTGAAAAGACCTGTTTTGATTGGCTTAAATCCCGTCACAGGGTGGTGGTTGTTTTGTTTTTCTGAAGCCTGAATAGTTGAGCCAAGCAGTAGGAGCAGGAGTTTATTTACCTCCTAAAAAACACTTAAATTAAAATACACTGAAAGGCTTTTGTGGATTTTCTGCTCTATGACGGCAAAAAAATTACTTTCTTACTCCAGCTTTGATTCGGTGAACCATCCTTACCTCGGTGTAAAGTGGCATGACACAAGCTAGCTATGCTAAGCTATCTAGTGGAGTGACATAAGGACCCATCTTTTAAACGAGCAAAGAATAAATTGGTTAACTTCAGCCTCATTCTTTCCTGACGAGCCAGACTCTGTACTTTCCACTGTGTATTTTTGTCGGTGTCGTATCTTTGTGGTTTTACCTTGACCGGCAGGTTGTTTGGACAAGTGTTAAAAATACGTTTCAGTCGCACGACATCTGAAATAAAAAATAAAAAAAATCACCCAGGTTAATGATTAGCCCCCCCAACTACCGTTTATCGGCTCAAGAGTGTTTGACTTTATCTATAAACCAACATCATTTGACTGATAAGGGTCTCACACCCAGCAAAACCAACCCAGCAAAACCAACACCATTAAGTGCTACTTAGCGGTGTTGGTTTACAAACAATCAGCTGATTTTTATTTTATTTTTTATTAAGCCAGGTGTCACGAAACTTCGGATTATCAGTCGATAGTTTTAAAAGTAAAGCTGGCAATTGTTTTTGCAATTTAAAGACTTTGCTTCCGGTTGTGGGAAATCCATACTTGGTCAGTCTTGCATGTTTTTTTTTCTAGAGCTAATGAACTGCTTCAAAGTTATTTTATAAAAGTCCCTGGAGTGGTTATTAAAATCATTTCTGATTTATTCAAACAACTTCAGAGAATCCCAGGTCCGCTCCAAAAGACCAACACTTCTAATGGATCCGGGGATATCGGTCTAATGGAGGAAGCCAAGATGTCTTATGTCCCTGCAGACTAGTAGTGCATTATAAACCAAGTGTCTCTTGAGGATTTTTTAATTGGTCCAAGTTATTGATAAAAGGGAGAGAATTTAGCGTCATTTGGCCGGAGGCGCATTAGAGATTCAATATCAATCCACATGGAGTGGATGTTGGTAGAAAGTACCACTTTTTCAGATCTTCGTTAATTTTCTGAGCGGAGGGAGTGGAATTAGGTCATAAATGAAGACTGGATTAGGACTGCAACTAGTTTGATAATCGACTATTAAGGTTTCCTCGTCAAATGTTCATGCATAGCTGAGGGGTGCACGAGGTTCAGCTTTTAAATCTTGCGTTTGAAGATTTTCTTGGATGTTTCGAGTTTGAAACGTTCCCAAACTTTGGACCTTTTTTTTGTTTTGCATTAGTGTCCCTTCAGCTACTTCCATGTTGCTGCTTCCCCTTCTGTCCCCGGTCACATGTGCTGTTAGCGTAGACTTGTCTTGGGGAATATTAACCCTGATAGGGCACTATTTCATTTTGTATTATTTATACATTAACTCATTTTTCAAAATGGAAGAGTCGCCCTAGTGGTGGTCAGTTTGTTTTAGTTTATAGTCGCCTCATTTTAAGAGTCTCCCATGGGTTACTTGTGTTGATGATGTTGTTCAGACTTTAAATAATCAAGACTTCTTAAATAATTTAGTAAAAGTAAAAACGTCAAAACGATCATAAATGACTGTACACTGCCACGCTGTTGCATGTGTTCCTGAATAACTGGCTGATAAAAATAACTCTAGGCAGGTTTGACAACCTTCAGAAGTTCCTAGAGTACCAGAGTCTATCCAAGGCTTCACTTTTCTCCAAGCAACAGCCTCGACTTTGTGCTTCGTTTAATGTTTGTTTTCTTTTCACTTTAACGTTGTGTTCCTCCACATGGAAGGGGGAAAAAAAAAAGTTTTCCACTCAGAGCAAGTTCAGCCTTGAAGTTGGTGTCGTTATTCTAACCGTGCCCCTCTTTGTCTTCTGTCTTGTCTTTTTTGCAGGTGGAGCGAATCGATTAGATCTCGCCGAGCTGGACCGCAGGCATCATGGTGAACATCCCAGAATACTTTGCAGGGAAAAATGTGCTCATCTCTGGAGCCACTGGCTTCATGGGCAAGGTACGGTAGTGGTTTGATTGGCACGTGGCCATAAAGACGTGTTTGAACTCAACACTGTGAGCTACAGTTTGGAAGTCTATCACGCTCCACCTCTAAAAAAAGGAAAAAAAAAAAAGACATGCCATACTTCTAGGTGCTTTAATCATAAGAGCTAACCCTGACCCTTATTTCAGTAATCTGTGTGGCTGTGTTTTTGCAGCCATTGTTTGTGCTCAGATGCTGTGCAGGAAGAAGCTTGGCTCATTGGAAAAGGAAAAGCTTAATCTCTGCTCCTCTCCCTCGTTTGTTATTAAAGGTGCTGCTGGAGAAGCTGCTGAGATCTTGTCCAGAGGTCGGAGCCGTCTATGTCATGGTCCGGTCCAAAGGCGGTCAGAGCCCCAAGGCCCGCATCAGTGACATGATCAACTGTAAGGTGAGGACTGGGATGATCCGATCTGGTGGACTGATTGTCTGCGCAAATACTCTTCATATGTTTGCAGTGCAGTATTTTGCCACGATCGAGTGTCTGTTATGTGTATTATCTGCTTACGTACATGCACATCTGAAGAACAAGCATGTGAGCCTCTAAAAATAAATGACAGCTTGAACCTCGTCCACATATAAAACCAATCACTCGTCATCTGTCTCTTTGTAGCTGATAGTTTGTCAGGTTGTTTGGTTACCTTGGAAACTGGAGCCTGGACCTCCCCTGTCCACAACTTTATTTTTTATTTTTTGGTGGAAAGTTGGTCTGGAGTCTCTCTGTTGGGAACTGATTCTACTTCTGAAAGATCTGCTTGGACGATCAAATAATTTTGACGGCCTTTATGTGGTGATGGACAGAAGAGTAACGGGGGTCATACACGTCATCTGAGCGACGTGGAGTTGTATTTGTTACAATATGGATCTGATAGGTTGGAGGACTATCCAAATCTGTGCGTAATGAAATCCAGGCTATACAAATATTGTTAGTGTATGGATGCAGCTAGCTCTTCTTGACATATTTGAAGAGAGAATACCGCAAACACTGCCGCTCCGTCTGGATTCACTCGACAGTCCAAGTCTGCTATCAGCAGGGTGCATTTAGCCGTCGACGGTGTTTCTTTGGGGTAAACGTATGTCGATCAGCTGTATCAGTCACTCGTCTGATCAAAACTGTGACGAGTTTGGTTTAGTACACGCTCACTTCATCATCATTCTTTTATTCCGAATCCGGAATCTGACAATGATCCCTAAATTTGTTTGTCCATTGTCGATATTAACGTACTTTCTTTTTGAAAGGCGTATGCAACAGTCTGCAGTCATTCGTGCAGATCTGCTCTTGAACAACCTTCAGAACTATATTCGGTCCCTCGTTCCCCTGGTCCAAATGCAAGTGCCTCAAATGATTCCTGGTCCCCTGGGATCGGAACGCCCTTTTAGGCGACGCTAAGATGCAGGCTCAGCGTTGACTGTGCAGATGCTTTGATTAGACAAACACAGGTGTGTTTTTATGCTGCGTTTGCTTGAGGTGGAAATTGCTGCTTGTAGAACTGTGTCGACTTCAGCAGAATCTCTTGCTTCACCGTTTTTATTATTTGTGTGGGAATTGTGGCATCGGTGCAAAACAAAGTATTGAATAAATGTTGATTTATCAACGATGCGTTTTCATCATAAATCATTTTATAAAGATGGATGTCAAGTTTGGAGTCATGCACTTCCTCAAACTTGAAAGTGAGTCGATCCTTACCGATCTTAGACGGGTGGGTAGCCTTGAAGGTTGCAAGCTCCCCCGACTCACGCTCCACCTCTTTAACTACATTTGGAAGAACCTGGGCGTTAGGTGTGGTGGAGTCAGGTACTGTCAAGATGGCTACGGCCAGAGACTCAGCATTGAGCTTCAAAACTGCCCTTCAGGAAAGCTGAGTGCGTATAATGAAGGACTAATGTGCGGTTTATGCTCCGTGTCAGTTTGACGACGTAGCTATGGTGTCAGCCCAGACCCTAACGCCGTAGCCTCACGTGCACCTCCCCAGAAATGTAACGTCACGGTGCAAGAGCTGTGATTGGTCCGCTTGGTTGTTGCATGTTTCCTCTTTAGTATTTCCGTCTGCTTCTCCATCTCCGCAATTTTCTAATCGATTATGTTGGATCAATAAAGATGGAACACATTGAGGAAAGGTTAATTGAGGAGTTTCGGTGATGCAAACATGTATGACTCGTCTTGAGTTTGAGTCGTCATTGTTGAAAGTGAAGCAGGAAGTAGAAACAAATTAACCTGACTGGCAAGAAAAGACAGCGGCGTTGTTACAGAGCGAGCCAGACTGACGAGCACACAAGTATAAATGGCTCGTACGTACGTAGGTTACGGCGTCTTATGTCCCACAGAGGTATAAACCACGCTTAAGCCTCCAGATGCCAGCCAATGAATGTAGCCTCTCACACTCTGGTAACACACCCCTCTATGTTGGACCAGTGAAGCTGCTAGCTTACTGGAAGCACTGGCTGATCCACATGGGCTAGTGCTAGCTGCTTTAGCTACAGTGTGCAGGAATCTCAGTCGAGTACATGCATTATGTTCATGGAAGATATTGCTTGTAGGGCTGGCTTTAAGAAATACAATATATTAAAATATCCACTCTGTGAAGCCTGAAAGCTGAAATATCTCTTAATGAATCAGAATTGAATAGATCCAGGAAATATGTGGCGATACCCAGCCCTAACTACTTGTACGGTTTCTGTGTAAGCGTCAGGGTTGGTGTAATGTCTTCAGTTTATTTTTTTTACACCAAACGCCTCATTAATGGAGCAGTCATTCCTAAAATAAGCACCAGCACAATTATTAGATGACGATCACAATGAATCATTGAGCAATTTTTGGAACGGGAGTTAAGTATTTTTGGAATCAGATCCTCTAGAGGCTGTCGATTACACTTTCACATGCATTAGTCAAATGGGTTGTGGCTGAAACCAATGCATTGATTCAATAGCATGTTGGTAGATTTTACCTATCTCTTAATCTGGTTTCAAGTTCAGATGCAGCTTCAGCGGCCGTTTTATGCAACTCTTAGTGGATTAAATAAATGTGTCTGTACATCTCCGTCTTAATTGTAAATTCCACACTAATTGCTAGAATGAGGCTAGATGGAGTAACTCTGACCAAAAGAAGAAGAAAAGCTCCTGTGCAGATCTGTACTTGTTTTCATATCTGAGCCAATATGTCCTGTAGCTTTGCCATCATCTTGACTTCTTCATGTCTCCTCGTCTCTCCAGCTCTTTGAAAGACTTCAAGAAGAGAAGCCAGACTTTGCGGAGAAGATCATCGCGGTGAGCAGCGACCTCACGCAGCCGGAGCTGAATCTGAGCAAAGAGGATCAGGGCATCCTGGCAGAAAACATCAACATCGTCTTCCACTGTGCCGCCACCATCCGCTTTAATGAACCACTCAAGTGAGTTGTTTGTTTTTTTGTTTTATTCTAATGGTCTTGGCTTTTTGCGGTGCGCTCCAGTTATGAGTGGATTTCCGGTAATTTTAATGGGGCAAGAGAATATCGTAATAGTGTGAGTGTTTCCTTCAGCTTGACTGTGCCCAGTGTTTGCAGTATACACAGATATGACACCTGGCACGCTCTCGCATTGTTTCTGCTGAACTAAATACTCTGCCTGGACACATTACAGCTGACGTAACTCACTGACTTTAACAACATTAGATTGTCTTTGAGGTCAAAAGAAGAAAAAGTTCAATTTTAACACCATCCTTCAGTTTAGGTTAACAAATGGATTTTTATGTTCCAAGAAATGTGCACATTGGCTTGTTGTTAAGTATGGGTTTGAAGTTTGTATCTGTTTAGCCTAGCTTAGCATAAATATAGCACTCAACGCAAAGGGAAATGGTTTGATTAGCCTCATGACATGACTTGAACACTGCATGACTTTACCAAACACATGGTTTCTAGTTTCCGGGTGAACTAGGATTCCCCTAATCAAAATAAAAATGTCTCGTGGAACCTGTTCTGTTAAACAGGAAAACCTGATCTCTTTCTCTGTGAACTCCTGAGTTTCCGGGAGGGACAGTAACATGGAGGTAGAAAAACAAGATGGAATCAATGTGGACAGAGACGTTGAAAACATCTTAGCCAGTGTTGTCAGTAAAGTTTTGGGGAAGAAACTTCTTTTGTTACTGTTACTAAGAACATTTCCACACGTACAATGTGAAGGGAACTCAAGGGATTGGGACTGAACAGCTGTGTAGCCTTAAGAAAACCACTAATCAGTGAGGATAACTGGGGAAAAAAAAGGCTTCAGTTTGCTAGGGAGCATAAAGATTGGACTATGGAGCAATGGAAGAAGGTCATGTGGTCTGATGAGTCCAGATTTACCCTGTTCCAGAGTGATGGGGGCATCAGGGTAAGAAGAGAGGCAGATGAAGTGATGCACCCATCATGCCTAGTGTCTACTGTACAAGGCTGTGGGGGCAGTGCTATGATCTGGGGTTGCTGCAGTTGCTCAGGTCTAGGTTCAGCAACATTATGTTGCCCAAAGAATGAGGTCAGCTGACTACCTGAATATACTGAATGACCAGGTTATTCCATCAATGGATCATATTCCAAGATGACAATGCCAGGATTCATGGGGCTCAGATTGTGAAAGAGTGGTTCAGGGAGCATGAGACATCATTTCCACACATGGATTGGCCACCACAGAGTCCAGACCTTAACCCCATTGAGAATCTTTGGGATTTGCTGGAGAAGGCTTTGTGCAGTGGTCAGACTCTCCCATCATCAATACAAGATCTTGGTGAAAAATGAATCCAACACTGGATGGAAATAAATCTGGAGACATTGGAGATTATTATGGAGACAATGATACAGAGAATGTGCTGGAATCAAAGATAAAGGAGGTCCAACGAAATATTAGAGCCAAAAACACATTGATTAACACTTGGCACGATGGATTGTCGTTGATCTCTGAGCTACCTGCCAACTGCTTTTCTCCCAAACGGCGCTAAAATAGATTCTTATCTCACATTTCTACTTCATTTTAGAGTTCCATCTTCTGTCCCTTTTTTTTAAATGTGCAAACCCACAAATCATTGTTCTTTTATTTTCTGTTTGGACTTACTGTGTCCGTTTCTTTTCCCTCTTCCCTCAGAGATGCAGTGCAGCTGAATGTCCTGGCCACCCAAAAGATGCTGGCACTGGCCCACAAGATGAAGCACCTAGAGGTCTTTATTCACATCTCCACGGCCTACGCCAACTGTGACCGGGAGCTCATTGAGGAAGTCATCTACCCTCCCCCTGTAGACTACCGCAAACTCATCGATTCTCTGGAGTAAGATGATCCCTTGTGGCCTTGTTTGTTTACCACACATGTCGGTTGGGATCGTTGGCGTGCAGTGGCATGATGGTGCTTTTTAAAACTATCCCATTCTTCTTCAGATTGTACATTTAAAAGAAGAGGAGAAAAAAAAAAGCAGATTAACATCAGAGAGCATGCCGGTTTAGCTGTGATTGTGCAGTAAAAGGCTGAGGGTGAGATAGATTAGTAAAGCATTAGAAGTCTGCAGAGTAGAGATTAGTGCAGTGATTGAGGGAGTCCATGCACAGTAGCATCAAGCGGTTCAGATTAACCTTGTGCCGAGGCAGATTCGCTCTATGTTGACATGCAGCTGGAGTGGAACTCATGAGCTGAAAGGTCATTTTTCTTTCGCGTCACCTTTTAGCTCGTAGTTTTATATGGAGGGAGTGGCTGTTTACACATAGTTCTTACCTCATACTGCTCCATTTACCCTCTTTAAACTGTGTAATCATAAACTCAAGTCTGTTCATGTGCGATATTCCTTAATCCATCTCTAAAACAGCTTCCAGACTGAATGTTACACATGATATGTAAACACTTGGCTACGTTTTTCAAATGACCCAAATCGTACAATAACATTGCGTTGACAACACTGTTGAGCACGTCGTGGAGTTGGGTTTAATTCCAAGTCTTTTCAATTAAATAATTCTCATCAAAATCCAGTTTTGCTGCAGATTAGTGGACCATGATTTTTGGAAAAATTGAGTATCCAACAAATATGAAGGGCCGGAAATATATGCAGCTTTTATAATCTCAATTTAGCTTGAGATACTCCTGTATTCCACCTTGCAAAGCATTCATGTCTCCTACCAAATATATTGAGTTTTAGTCAATGACTGTGTATAAGGGTGGCCATAAACCCTACATGAAATCGCCTATGGTTTCCTGAAGAGCAGGTTTGAAGCTCAGTGTGGTGTCTCTTGTTGTCGCCATCTTGGAAGTGTCTAATTCCACCTCAAAGCTAATTCAAAAACTGCGTGAGTCGAGCTTCCATGGGCGGACATTCAAATCCTCTACACCCTTAATTATGCCCAACTTATAGGCTTAATACAATTTAGTTGTATAAAAATTCCTCCCCCTGTTGTCACAATTGGAGAAATTAGCTCTAGAGACCATAACCAGCATCTAGTGGTCATCAGAGGGACTGCAGCTTTAAACTATTCCCATGTTAGCCTCAGTTTCCCAGCAATTATTGGCCTCTTAGTTGTTTAATTCGCAGATTTTTAAAGCAATTATTTTTCATAATATGAGGCTAAGCTCGTCTTTGTTTGGCTCCAGATGGATGGATGATGATCTGGTTTCTGCGATGACTCCCAAGCTGATTGGACAGCGTCCCAACACCTACACCTACACCAAGGCTATGGCAGAGTATCTGGTGCTGCAGGAGGCCGGAGACCTCAACGTTGCCATCGTGAGACCATCCATAGTCGGAGCCAGCTGGAAAGAACCCTTCCCTGTGAGTAACTGCTGATTCCGGATACCGTCTTGGTGTTTTGAAATGTGCCAGTCTGCCGAGTAACAGAGAAGGAATATTTAAATGGTATAGAAAAAACGTTTTTACTCAAGAACTACTGTAAATGAAGACTGTGATGTCTCCTCAAGTCTGGAGCAAAACGTTGTACTTGAACACACCACAAAGGCTACAACCAATGACCAGCTGGTTCATACATTCTGCTCTTCTGGATTCGTCTTCAAAAAGGCAAATGGGAAGAGCTACTATTAGCTGGGAAGCTAGGAACAGAGCTGCTGTTAGTTAGGAGGCTAGGAAACGCTACTATTAGCAGGGAGGCTAGGAAACATAGACGTATTATTAGATGGGAGGCTAGGAAGCGCTACCGTTAGCTGGGAGGCTATGAAGCGCTACCGTTAGCTGGGAGGCTATGAAACGCTACCATTAGCTTGGCTAGGTAGCACTACTATTAGCTGGGGTCTAGGGAACCTAGACCTACTATTAAATGGGGCGCTAGAAAGAGTTACTGCTAGCTATGAAGCTAGGAAGAGCTACTGTTAGCTGGGAGGTTAGGAACAGAGCTGCTTTTAGCTAGGAGGCTAGGAAGCCCTACTATTAGCTGGGAGGCTAGAAGCGCTATTATTAGTGAGTAGGCTTGGAAGAACTATTATTAACTGGGAGGCTATGAAGAGCTATTATTAGCTGGGACTCTAGGAACAGATCTACTATTAGCTGGGAAGCTAGGAAGCGCTACTGTTAGCTTGGAGGCTAGGAAGCTAGTATGAACTTGAATCATGCTGATCGGTTGGTCTTCTAGATGATCATGTTGTGAAAGTATTTGTGTATTTGAATGTTTGGATGCGATTGACTTTGAATGTCTACATCAGATTAGTATGAAGAACAAAGAGCCGCCTGTGTGTCCTCTTAACATTATCGGTTGTTTACTTTCATCACTTCCTGTTTCTCTTGCTCATGAGCTGATCAGCCAATCAGAAAGATCTCCCTCTCCGTCACTGACTCGTTTTTGATTCAACATGTCCACTCGACATGAAAAGCAGCCGGCTGAGGTTTGACCCATCAGCTGATCAGTCCCGGCTATTAATCAGAACGTGATACAGATTTCAGAACCTCTTTACTGCAACTGAGCAGTGAACTCAGCGGTACCATGAAGTTTCCACCTTTTTTAGTCACAGTGGAAATTTCTGCTTTAGGAAAGTTTGACTCGGTCTGTGACTAGAACGGCTCTATTATTCCTCTAAAAAAACATATAATGAAGCTTGTTTCCTCTTTGTTTCAGGGCTGGATCGACAACTTCAACGGGCCCAGTGGGATATTTATTGCTGTAAGTAGAGGGAGGGGGGGGATTCCTGCAGCTGGTTTTATTCAGAGCAGCCGTCTTGATTTGCATCGACCTCCTGCAGCTTCGTGTTCTCTTAAACGACAGATTTGACGGCTCGCTCTTGAGTGCTCGGACGCGTTTACGAGACTTTTGACATGTTCCCTCGAGGACGGTAGTCTAATCAGGTTTATGTGTGGGATTAGAGCTGCCTTCTAACATCTGTGTGACCAGCTGTTTCTTTTTATGGTCTTCTCTGCCCGTCTGCAGGCTGGGAAGGGGATTCTGCGCACCATGAGAGCCTCCAACAACGCCGTGGCAGACCTGGTCCCTGTAGATGTGGTCATCAACGCCACGGTGGCGGCAGCTTGGTACTCTGGGTCGCAGATGCTCAGCAGGTCGGAGCTCTCACTCTGATGTTTTTTCGTTTTGTGAACAAAATGTATTGAAACTTTAAGTTAAAGCATTCCTTCCCTTGTCGCAGGCCTAAAAGCATCCTGGTGTACAACTGCACCACCGGTGGGATCAACCCGTTCCACTGGGGGGAAGTCGGTATGTCACTTTCTTTTATTTCCACCCGACTCGTTCAGAAACCCTCAACAACAGGAGTTTATGAGCTTAAAAGCGGCGTAAAATGACAAAAACCTGAGCTGTGATGTGATCCCGCCACGCCTAAACGAACCTGTTTGTGGATTAATAATTTTAGAGGAGGATTAGTTCCCTTTCACACCACTTGTCCTTTAATAATAATTTAAATAAACTTTGCTTTTGTTAAATCTTGAGGCTCTTAACGACGTAAACCTCCACTGAAATAAACAAAGGAGAAATTAAGTTAGAACTTTTCATGTTGGATTAAAGATGAAAACACATTTCATGGATCCTTGTCACATTAGAGCTGTACACCAGCATAAATTACATCATTTATATTGCAGCTAAGGTTATAAATACTTTTGCACGCTAGTTGCACGTTGTATGTTCTGTCCATTTGGGGGTGGGGGGGGGGTTCATTTAATTTAAGGAGGCCGTCGTCTTCTGCCATCCTCCAAACCTCTATAGTGCAGCTGTTATTTTAGATTTAATAAGATATTAGACACTGAGAGTTTGAGATGACAGCTGAGCCTAGTTTTTACTGTTATTTTTTATTTGTAGATGTAATATCTATTTTTCTAAGCGCTGAGTGTTTTTTAGTTCTTGGAGAATACTACAACTTGTTATTAGGATGAAATAAAAAAGTTTTAATCTCCAGTGGGACTTCTGCGGAGGGTTGCAGAAAATATTGTAAGTTGCATTGTGTGTAATATACACTCGCTTGCCAGTTCATTAGGTAAACTAGTGAATGCATTCTAATTTAAATGAGTGGGATAACTCTTAAATCCAATTTAAGCAGCACCAAAAACGATCATACTGTTGATTCTGCACATTTCTTAAAGGATTCAGTGCTGGGCTTGTCATGTTGGAATGCATTTAGCTTTCACTGGTGTACCTAATGAAGTGGCAAATAAGTGTGAGGTGCTAGACTTTGGCTAAAAGAGGACTAAATCTTCCTCTGTTCAGTTTCTTAAACTCTTTCAGGTCCCTGATGCCGTAGGAGTGAAATGCTAAATCTGAGACAAAATAAATGTAAAGTTCACTTTTATGCATCAGAAAAACTGAACTTGGACCTTTTTAATTAAACTGTATTTTCATTTTGGAGGCTGTGGTTCGTGTTGGAAATGTATTTTAATGTACTATTATTATTATTTTGGCACTTTATTCAGTGCTGTAGTGTTCAGTTCAGTCCAGTTTAAACAGCCACACAAACTACATCCTCCAAACATGATCATCCAGGGGAATCAGCGCCTTCCTTTCTGATGCTGTTTCTACGTAAACTGAACATTAGCGCCGTCATGGAGGAGGATATTGTGCAGGACTGTTTTATTAGATTGCACTAGCTTTCATTACCGTCCTGAATGAAGTTAAAAGTGATCGTTGGTGCCAGAGTTTAGTTGGAAGACGACTTGTTTTTGCTCCATTTTCCAAAAATTTGAGTTTTCTTTTGGAGGAAATAAAAATTCAATTAGATGCAGCATGTTAACTTAAAAGCTGATGTTCCTAGTTCAGTCTATATTGCGTCAGAAAAACAGGAACTCGGACGTTTCTGTGACATTTGAGCTGCCGGCTAAAAGGGACTATGGCTATTAATAGATGACGAAGTTACGACAAATAGCTGCTGCCTTTTTTTTTTTAAGTATTCGTCGAACGGACATTTTGAGCTGTAGTTTTACTCTAGACTGAGTCATATCTCGTTCTGATTAAGCCATTCTTAGTTTCGCTCTTGCAAAACCAAACCAGAGAGTTTTCTTTAAATCCAGACATAAAACAAACAAAAAGAAGTTTCTGAAATCTTTAAACTGCTCATTGACGCCTTGTGTTGAACAACCTTCTCTTCTTAGAGTACCATGTAATATCCACATTCAAGAGGAACCCCCTTGAGCAGGCCTTCCGTCGGCCAATGTTAATCTCACATCCAATCACCTAATCAATCAGAGCCACAAGGCTCCGGCCTTCCTCTATGATCTGTACCTCAGGTTGATTGGACGAGAGCCCAGGTAAACGTCATCGTCGCCGACCCGGGATGTGCCGTAACCTCTGCTGCTCTAACGGCAACGCCCCCCCCCCCCCCCCTCCCCTCCTCCTCCCTCCCTGCCGCTACCTCCTTCACACAGACACCTCTGCTGCTTCACTCCTTCACTGTCACTTCTCTTCTAGTGTAGTAAGCTAACGTCGTAGCCGCAGTGCTAATGTGTTAAAGGTGCTTGTGTGCGGTTTGAAGGATGCAGAACCCAGCTGCTCTCAGACATGGATGGGTTCTGCACTCTTGCCTCCTTGCAATGTGGTGTCCAAGATGTCGGCGCTGAAGTCATCTCAGTCCAGCTCAGACATGGACTGAGGTGGAGTTGGTGCCTTTTTTTTGGACACAGGTGTTGGCCTTTTATTTTTTATTATGATTATTTTGCTGAATTGTCCCAGAACTGGATCTAGTGTCATGTTTGGACAGCTCGGATTACCTACCTGCACCTTGCTATCAAGCGGAGGAGGAATCACACATTTTTCTTCATTTTTCGTCCTGTCCTGTC